>NC_057811.1:47147121-47191351 GCF_018294505.1 Triticum aestivum | reverse complement strand
GGGGGGAGGGAGGGCAGCAACACCACAGCCCCTGGCGCCTCCCTCTCCCCCTGCAACACCTCTCCCTCTCGCAGAAGCTTGGCGAAGCCCTGCCGAGATCCCGCTACATCCACCACCACGCCGTCGTGCTGCTGGATCTCCATCAACCTCTCCTTCCCCCTTGCTGGATCAAGAAGGAGGAGACGTCGTTGCTCCGTACGTGTGTTGAACGCGGAGGTGTCGTCCGTTCGGCTCTCGGTCATCGGTGATTTGGATCACGGCGAGTACGACTCCATCAACCCCGTTCACTTGAACGCTTCCGCTCGTGATCTACAAGGGTATGTAGATGCACTCCTTTCCCCTCGTTGCTAGTATACTCCATAGATGGATCTTGGTGATGCGTAGAAAATTTTAAAATTCTGCTACGATCCCCAACACGTCCCGCTCGTCCGAGCGCTCCCCGGAGTCCGGGTTGTAGCCCATGTGAAGCGCGGCGTCTCCTTGATCATCCCGGTGGCCGGAGCGCTGCCGGAGGTGGCCTGTGGCGCCAGAACGGCCGCCGGCGTCGAGCTCCTCCCTCTGCTCCGTGGGCGGCGTTGGGAAGGAGAAAAAGGCCCCGACCCCTCCCTGCCAGCTAGCCGGTGGGCCTCGCGGTCCCACCCGTCAGCCGCACACCCCGCTGACCCCACCACCGCTGAGGTGGATAAGTGGAAGCGGTATCCCAGAAACACGTTTTCTTGCGATGAAAGCGTACTCTGGTGTTTTGCGGTTAGAAATACGCTTTCACTTCACTGAAAGTGTATTCTCTGGATTGCGCGTTCTGTTTTTCCAGCCCAGGGCATGTTTGTCATGATTTCTTTACAGATAGGTCCCTAGCAGAAAAACATTCATATCTTTTTACCCATAGCTCCAAATGAGGTGATTCCAAAGCCCACTTCTTCGTTTCGTCAAGCCCGTTCTGTTGGAATCATTTCCATTATGTTTCAACATTCTGAAAATGACCTTTTTGCCCTTGCCCTTAATCTTCCCCCTCCGAGAGAGATCTGCTTCCCGCGTTTCTTTCCGCAAGTTTCTTGCACTTTGTCCCGGTGATTTCTTCCACCCCACGCAAGCCACAATACCGACTTGCATGATAGCCATGCAGTAGCCATGGTTTTCAACTTGAATATTTATTAAATGATTGCTTGTTTAAAATATGGTTATCGTTGCTTCGGTAATGCTTCTGGGTTTGTACTTACTTGCTATGTTGTTATGCCCCTGGTTTTCATGCCCTGCTAGTTGCTATTATTCCCTTCATATGCTTATGCTTGCTAGTAGTACATGTTGATGTTGGTGATGGCCTTCGGTGCATGACTAACGTCTGTTCTGAGTGTCGTCGTTATGCATGTCCCTTTGCATCCAGTTGGTTAAATGATTGCATGGTAGCATTGTTGATATGTCTTGCATGATATTTATTGTTGATGCTAGTGGTCATGCTAGGTTTCTATGAGTAGTGTTGTACTTGTGATATTCATGCTCGTCATTATACTATGCCCAGTTGGATATGATTCTTGTTGATATGGTGGATAGTTATGTTGCACCGCGTGCTTATGTTGATATATGTTCATGCATTGTAATTACATCATGCTATTTTATCATGGCTCAGCATATTGCATTCAAGTTTAACCGGATTAAATTGAACTTGAACAACTGTTGGCTGAGTCATGGTGCCACCAAATCGAGCTGACCAGTGCAACCACACTTGCCTTATGGGGGGTCCTAACTGGGTCTATTGTCGTGCCTCTCACCGGTGCCTGCAACTAGGGAAGGTTATGGGCGTGCGTACCCTGGCCCGGTAAGCAGACATAACCTTGTGTGCTTGTAGTTGGATGATAAGCGCTTTTGTCCCTGTTTGGGACGGACCACGACGGTGGTCGTTGTGTCTTTGGTAGACACGGGGCCACCCAGGACTAGCCCAATGGGAAGTGAGTCGGAGTGGCCGGGAGAGTGCCATGGCAGTAGATCGGTTTTGTCGGAACGCCGTTGGTCCACCCGAATGGGAGTGCGAGGCCATGGGTTCTCTGGTGTGGGTACAGTGTACTAACCTTTGCAGAGTGTATATTAAATCTATCGATAGCCGCGCCCGCGGATAAGGGCCCAGTTCGTAGTCGGTCCCACCATGAGTCAACGGTATTAATAATAATGTGTTTAATATCAACCCCGGTTCGTTGAGGAGATAAGTTGGTTGTGATCGCCGGAAAGATCACCGTTTGAGACCAAGTGTTGGTCATGGTTGTGATCGCCGGAATGATCACCGTGGTATCGAGGATACCGAGTTGTTGGATATTTGTGATGTTGTGCGAGAATCGTGGGTAAAGATCAAGCTCATTGTGGTCATTTGATGATTACTACGGTATTGTTTATACCAAGCTTGATTTGATCCTGAGATGATCGTGTAATGTCCGAGGTTGGTAAGTGATGCATGTGATGGTTACGAGGTAACCCGAACAGAATAAATGGCGCATGTAGTGTCATCATGTTGAATGCTAGTATCGTCAGATTTATATGTACATGCCATGCTCATATTGTTCTAGCAGTATTATGTTCATGTTGTTCATGCCATGATGATCTCATGATAATTCTTGCTTAACCTGTAATTACCATGCTGTTGTTTGTCTTGAATGCTTCTGGTTAATTGTGAGCTTGCAAGTACATTCAATGTACTGACCTGGCATGTCATGCCAGCTTGCAGGTCATGCTTGGATTGCTTGCTTGTTTGGTGTTGTTCCTGTGTTCGCGCACTACAAGAAATATGTCAACTAGTGACCTTCTGTCAGTGACCCTGGAAGAATTGGTCATAAATCTATGACCATTTCATACCAATTGGTCAAAAGCTGTTCGGGGGGCTCCAAACCCTAAACTATAACAACCATTTTGGTCAGAAAGGTCATAATGTCCTTACACGAAATGGTCATAAAGCAGACAACACTGGTTCGCTGCCTTATTTCTAGTTGATCACGACCAATATAGATGGTCACAGCATTTTAAACATGGATGCATTAATATGACTGGACGGCCACATCATCAATTCAGCCTACGTGTCATGTCATTTTGGCTTATGTGTCACTTCTAGCAGTTGGTTTCCACACTCACATATTTACTAAAATGATCTGTGGGCCTACCACTGACATGTGGGGCCAACTAACACAACACCTATGGCATGTGGGGCCGTCCTCCCTTAGAGTAAAGGGCCTGCAAATTGTTGGTGAATAAAAGAAGCAAAAAGTGGTTGCCGCGAGACTCGAACCCACGATCTCTCGTGCGACTGTCAAAGGTGACTACCACTAGGCTACCACAAGGTTGTTGTATCAATAGCATGCGCGATTTATTTGGTTGGAAAATAAAAGAAGCAAAAAGAGCCTCCTGCAGGACTCGAACCAACGACCTCTCGCGTCAACTTCAGAGCACATTACCACCAGGCTACCACAACATTGGTGATCAATAGCGTGCGCGGAGTATTTAAAGTATCTATCCGACTGGACCTGGGCCTCATACGGACGAGGCCACCTCCAGTTTTTTTCTTTTAGCATTTTCGTGAGTCGCCTAGGCTTTGGCCCATTAAGGAATAAAGGTTGTTGTCGACTCTATGCGTGCTTGGGCCGGCCCAAGGCAGGGCTCCCTCCTTTTTCTTTAGTTTTTTGTTTTGTGTTTTCTTTTTCCGTTTTTGTTTTTTGCTTCATAAAAAAGTTGGGGATTTCAAAAATGTTTATAATTAAAAAAATGTACACTAATGCAAGACAACGTTCACGAATTCAGAAGTGTGTTAAAAAAGTTTTTAAATTCAATGAAAGCATTTTTATTTCATGAAATGTTTTGAATTCAAGAACATTTTTTAATTCAAAAAACATTTTTCCAAATATCATGAACATTATTGAAATATGATGAACACTTTTTGAATTTAATAAAAAAATTCTAAAATGCATCTCTCTAAAAAAAGGTTATTCATTATAGGAAAATTTTGAAACAACTTAATAATATAAAATCATGAGAATAGGAAAATAAAACACCCTAGAATCGTGAGGGGGTCTTGCAAAACTTTTGTTGGATCTCTTGATGAAATAACTATTTGTGTGCCTAGAAATAATTTTTGGAAAAATAAAGAACAAACTATGAAACAACGGTAGTTCAAATCACTAGGGGTTGAATCTTGCAAAACTTTTGAATTATCTCTGATTAAATCGATAGTTGTGTACCTAGAAATGATTTTTGTAAAAAAACAAAGAGCAAACTATAAGGTAGCTGCAGTTCAAATTTGACCCGCTTCCAGCTGGATCGGCAGAAATTTATCTTTTTCACAAGAGGTGGGTCGAAACTTTTTACACCCAACCATTTGGTCAATTGTGCATTAAATATGTCCTAGTATTTTAGAAAATTGATTTGGTACAATTTTGCAACAAATATATGGTAGGTCCTTCACAAAAAGCCTCATTTTGGGTACTCGAAAAATGGAAAATGAAATTTTCGTCCAAAGAAAATGAAAACTTCCTTAGGCAACATTGTTTGTCATTTTAATATGCACCCTTGTGCATAATATGAGATCATTTGAACAAACAATGCCATGAATGTGGCCATAAGATTGAGCATTTGGGTTGAAACCATTCATCTTCACACTTGATAGCTCGTTTCTGAGAACACTTTTTTAAAATAATTGCCATATCACAAGTTTATAATTTTTGCTGGTAACTTGATCACATATAATGACACAATGCGAAGGTTTTCCAATTTTTTGATTTTTTTTGAATTTTTTATGCCCGTTGAAGATGCGGTCAAAACGGCGGGAATGAGCGTTCGTAGCTAGTGGTTGAATCTTGGAAAAAAATTGTGTTTCTCTGATTAAATAGATACTTATGTACCTAGTAATGATTTTTGGAAAAAATAAAGAGCAAACTACGAGGTAGCTACAGTTCAAATTTGACCCACTTCCAGCTGAATCGGCGGAAATTTGTCTTTTTCACGAGAGGTGGATCAAAACTTTTTAAACCCAACCATTTGGTAAATTGTGCATTAAATATGTCCTAGTATTTTAGAAAATTGATTTGGTACAATTTTGCAACAAATATATGGTAGGTCCTTCACAAAAAAGCCTCTTTTCGGGCACTCGAAAAATGGAAAATGAATTTTCCGTGCAAAGAAAATGAAAACTCCCTTAGGCAACATTGTTTGGAATTCCAAGATGCACCATTTTGCACAATATGAGATCATTTGGACAAACTATACCATGAATTTGGCCATAAGATTGAGCATTTGGATTGAAAGCCATTCATCTTCATACTTGATAGCTCGTTTCTAAGAACACTTTTTAAAAATAATTGCCATATTACAAGTTTATAATTTTTGCTGGTAACTTGGTCACATATAATGACACAATGCGAAGGTTTTTCAATTTTTTGATTTTTTTGAATTTTCTATGCCCGTTTCATGATGCGGTCAAAACGGCGGGAATGAGCGTTCCTAGCTACTGGTTGAATCTTGGAATTTTTTTCATGTTTCTATGATTAAATAGATACATATGTACCTATAAATGATTTTTTGAAAAAAATAAGAGCAAACTACAAGGTAGCTACAGTTCAAATTTGACCCGCTTCAAGCTGAATCGGCGGAAATTTGTCTTTTTCACAAGAGGTGGATCAAAACTTTTTACACCCAACCATTTGGTCAATTGTGCATTAAATATGTTCTAGTATTTTAGAAAATTGATTTGGTACAATTTTGCAACAAATATATGGTAGGTCCTTCACAAGAAAACCTCATTTCGGGCACTCAAAAAATGGAAAATGATTTTTTCGTCCAAAGAAAATGAAAACTTCCTTAGGCAACATTGTTTGCCATTCCAAGATGCACCCTTGTGCACAATATGAGATCATTTGAACAAACTATGTCATGAATGTGGGCATAAGATTGAGCATTTGGGTTGAAAGCCATGCATCTTCACACTAGCTCGTTTCTGAGAACACTTTTTTAAAAAAAATTGACGTATTACAAGTTTATAATTTTTGCTGGTAACTTGGCTACATATAATGACACAATGCGAAGGTTTTCCAATTTTTTCATTTTTTTAAATTTTTATGACCGTTTCAAAATGCGATCAAAACGGCAGGAATAACCGTTCGTAGCTAGTGGTTGAATCTTGGAATTTTTTTGGTGTTTCTCTGATTAAATAGATACTTATGTACCTAGAAATGATTTTTGGAAAAAATAAAGAGCAAACTACGAGGTAGCTACAGTTCAAATTTGACCCGCTTCCAACTGAATCGGCAGAAATTTGTCTTTTTCACGAGAGGTGGATCAAAACTCTTTGCACCCAACCATTTGGTCAATTGTGCATTAAATATGTCCTAGTATTTTAGAAAATTGATCTGGTACAATTTTGCAACAAATATATGGTAGGTCCTTCACAAAAAACCTCTTTTTGGGCACTCGAAAAATGGAAAATGAATTTTCCGTGCAAAGAAAATGAAAACTTCCTTAGGCAACATTGTTTGGAATTCCAAGATGCACCATTGTGCACAATATGAGATCATTTGAACAAACTATGCCATGAATGTGGCCAGAAGATTGAGCATTTGGGTTGAAAGCCATTCATCTTCACACTTGATAGCTCGTTTCCGAGAACACTTTTTTAAAATAATCGCCGTATTAGAAGTTTATAATTTTTGCTCGTAACTTGGTCACATATAATGACACAATGCGAAGGTTTTCCATTTCTTTTGAATTTTTTTGAATTTTTTATGCCCGTTTCAAAATGCAGTCAAAACGACGGGCATGACTATTTGTATCTATGTGTGGAATCTTGCAAAACTATTGGCGCGTCTCTGATGAAATATATACTTGTGTATCTTAAAATGATTTATGTAAAAAATAACGAGCAAGATATGAAGTAGGTGTAGTTCAAATTTGACCCTGTTCCAGCTGATTCGGAAGGAACCCATTTAAATGGGCAAAAATAGATAGAAAGATTGGAAATGCATTAAAGTTGGTGATCATCCATAAAATGTGGTATAATTTGAGTGAAAATTTTAGTGGTGCCATTTTGCAAACTAATATTGGCAGTTGCTTCATATTTTACTATGTTTTTAGCACTTAGAAACTATTTTAAATGACAAAAATATCGAACCAATCAGGATCTCTCCCCCGGATCGCCCCACTCTATGAAATCTGAGCCGTCCACAGCGGACGGATCCAACGTCCACCCTCCCACCCACCCACTCTCCCCCGCACACCACTCGTCCCCCGCACGACTTCCCCTCCTCTCTCTCCCAGATCCATACGCCGCCGCCGCCATCCTCTCCCCTTCCCGCAGATCCAAAACCACGGCGACGGTCCTACGGATCGGAAAGCCCCTCACCCCCTCAGCCCCCACGCACCCACGGCCGCCACCCCCAACCCTCTCCATCCCTATCTGATCTCGATCGGCCCTGCTCTCCACCGCCCGCCTCGGCCTCACCGGAGATAGAGGCGTCGCCGCCCAGCAACCACGGCTGGCTTGCTCGCTGGCGAGCACGACGCTCCATCAAGCTGGCCGGACTAGTAATTGTTGGTACGCGCGTCTCCTTGTCCATTCCGTGCTGCTACAAATCCGCGGCCTCTCTTGGCTCCGAGCAGTAGATCCTGATAGTAAAATCCCTGGAGGGTTTTTTTTGCTCTGTTCGATGAACTGGGTGGGGATTTTTTTCCTTTTCGAGGCTGGTCGTGGAAAGGGGGATCGGTCACCGGGTTGGCTCCGCGGGATCTGATTTGCTGGTTGCCGTGAGAAAACCCTAGTTCCTCGTTGTGGTAGGGTAGGGGCGCCCAAATTAGCCCTTCATGCGTGACAAGTCATGCCCGAGGGCCGAGGGTTTTCGTCAGTTGGATCGATCGATGCGGCTATTCATAGATCGGTCATGGGGTTAATTAGCCAGTGTTGTTGCAGAATTAGGTGTCAAGATGCATAATAAGGCTAAAATCTGGCGTTACTTGCACTTGGTTTGGTTCAGAAAACCCGCAAATTTTCCCCAATTGGTTAATCATGTATGCATGCCCTTCATGTTTGATTAGTACATGCATGTTTCACCCGTCCTGTATGGATAGATTGCTGCTTGTTAGGCACGATGGTACATGGACATGGTTTGGTCACATGGAAATTGGGATGGGGATTTGGGTAGGCAGGTCGGCACGAATGGTTGGCTGTTGCTACCCTGTTTATTTTAGTCAGAGGACCATGTATGATTGCTTGCACGCACCACTCACTCAAGCATATGGTTCTTTTACCAAGTCAATTAACAAGTGAACTCACTATGCATTTGCTGAATCTATATTTGGAAAGTTCACTGACCCTGCTACTATAACAAACTGCTACTGGTGGCTCTTTCCCAAGTAGTACATGCATCATCAGTCCTATAGAGCTGCTGCTCATGTACTCATTTTGTTCTAGGAAAGTGGGAGGGCAGGGGCCTTGATTTTCTTGCATAATTTGAGCAAATTTGAGCAAATGTGATTTTTATTCTCTGAAGTTGATTCTCATGTGTGGTCATACCAACAACACATGCTTAAGCCATCAGTGGCTGGACTGTAGATGTTTGAATCAGGAAAAAAATTGTGGGGAAATGGTCCATTTATCCTTTATTGCTTTGTGTTTTCTCTTCTAGAATTAGTATACTTTACTTATATGTTTATATGTTGAATGGCAGAAGCTCAAGGTGAAGAAGGCCATCGAGAAGGGCAACGCCGACGGTGCCCAGATCTATTCAGAGAACGCCATCCGCAAGCGCACTGAGCACATTAACTACCTCCGCCTCGCCTCCCGCCTCGCCCCATATGCCCATGAGTGATATATACTACTTGCTTGCTGCTGTATCATATTGCTTAATTTTTTACATCAGATTTATGTACGGTAAATGTCATCTCATCAACTATGAAGAGAATTGGTGGTGGTTAGGGTGTTCTGGTGCTTATGTAATCTTCTTTCAGGCCTTTTGAGATAGAGTTCTTTAGCTGACAAGTTTAGCAAATGCTGCAGTGCTTATGGTTTAGTTTTACACCTGCATAAAATTGAATGGCTGCTACTATTTCTAATTTTAGGTTGGGATGAGATGCATGCTTGCATGCTTGTGCTTCTGTCTTTACAATCTATACTACTGCTATTGTCATATCCTGGTTGTTTTGTTGCTATCAATATTTGTCCCATGTTTTGTTTCCTTGCATGCTTACTACTACAATCTATACTACTGCTATTGTCATATCTACTACTTGTGGTATCTATATCTGCTATTGTCATATCTCTGTTCACATGTACAGTCAAACATCTTTGTACTACTGCTGATGTTGTATGGCAAACACCAGAGGCAAATCATATTTGTGATGCAGTTTATGTAACTTGGCATTTCTACATGGCTTGTTTATATTGGCAATTATACAATGATGATGATGTTTACCTGCACTGCTTAATTTTGTTTATCTTGATCTTGATGGAAAAAACATCACATGTTTCTTTTCTGTCTAAGACACAACAAACATGTCTTTTTCATTGTTGAGCTTAATTATAGGCTCTTGTGCAGCAGCAACCGTTGATTTCGATTTCAGCTGATCAATCATCTGTCCTTCTGCAGCACAAGGGTTCCATGGGGATACAACAGCAGCAGGACGACCATGACTACACCCTTGCTGCCAGGTACTAATCCCACTCAGCTCTTTCCTGTAGCGCATCCATTACTCATACCCTTGCTGCCCCCAAATCACGACCGATGAGATAATGTCATGTAGAGTGGTTTTTTTTGTTTCCTAGCTTAGCAATTGAGTTAAAGCAATGTAATATAAGTATGAGCATTGAACCATTGTACAGCTGTTCGCATATTTTTTCGTATTTTTTATAAATGATGATAGTTTGTGCAAGATGTTCACATGTTAATTTTTGTTGACTAAAATCTCTTATGCCGTTGACTTAGCTTGACCCAGAACAGCAGCATCCTTGATGCGTACTAACCTTCACCTCGTTCTTTCTCTCGCAGTCTCGAAGGTGGTCGTATGCAAGGCACCAAGGTGCATGGTGCTCGCAAGCGATGAACGGAGGTGGTTCGACATCGGCTACGCAAACCACCATTGTGAGCTCCTCCCTTTGCTATGCTACAACCATGCTCTGTTTCATGGGTTAGTTAAGATTTTGATGCTTTTCGAGCCGTGGTTGAGTCCTTGCCGACAGTTGTGCCGATGATCAAGTGCTGGTGCCTCATTTGGCTATTTTATTTGCTGCTGGTAATTAGTAGTATTAGAGTGTCGCTGGTTTATTAGGATGTGGCTGAAACCATTGGATGGCTTTCCTGTACATGTTATCTAGCATTAGTACTTGTCCCATTTTTTGTTTCCTTGCTGGACATGCATGTTATGGCTCAAGTGTTGATGATGTCTAGTAGATAGTTTTGCTAGCTATATACCTGCTGCTGATTGATGCTCTTATGGTTAGCATTATACTCCTGGAATCATATTATACTATATCTAGTGTTCTTGTGGTTCTGTGAAGATGCATCACAAACATCTAGGTCTTTGAAGTTGGCTGGATCTGTTGCTTTATCATATATTTGGCCCATAAATCTACATTTCTATTAGATCTCTTTCAATATATAATTTTTCAATGGTCTGTACACTAAACATGGAGGTTTGCAAATCTACTCCAGGAATAATAGCGACTCTAATGCTGGTAGCCTATGTGTTCACTCTTTTACAGGAGCTCCAGGTCTACGAAATTTGAAGTTCGAAGCCGTATAGCCCTACGCAGCAAAGAGCTGTATAGACTGTAAATATTGTAATACTGTAATAGTAGGCATATTTGGGTTGTAAAACACTATGTACAGATTGTAGTAGACTTAGTTGTATTTGGTGAACTATATTTGTACTGTTCCGTCTGAAATATTGACTATGTATGTGATTTGAAAACATGTGGAATGGAAACCTGACTCGTGGGACCCACTTATGAAAATAATTTGAGCAGTTTTGAAACTTCTGTCAAGTGGGCCCAATGTGTGAGATGATGAAAAGTGGGACCTATCTGATTGATTTGACCAGCTCTAAAATATAATGGCCCAAACAATTTTAAAAGGCCGCAGCCCAACAATAAAAAAGGCTGCAATGTTGGGCTTGGCCCATGAAGCCGATCAAAAATTGATAGAAAAAATATAAAAAGGCCGAATTAATGGGCTTGGCCCATGTAGAACAGCGAATCGGACCGGGCTGAATCTTATCAACGACCTTTTCATTTGGTCGCAATTTTGCCACGTCAGATTGCCATGTCGGATCCGACGTGGCCTGGGCAGACAGCCAGTGACCAAAACAAAAGGTCATGGGTTCAACAACCTTCTGTTTTAGTCGTAAACATCTACGACCTTCTCACATAGAAGGTCGTTAATTTCAGTTTACGACTGCCAGCTTTTGACCTTCTGTTTTTGGTCACAAAAAGGTCGCAAATGAAAAACTATGACCTTTCAGCGGCCAATAGTGAGGGTCACAAGTTAACATATTTCTTGTAGTGGCGAGCTAGGATAAGCGTTCCAGCCAGAGACCCTGGGGAGTGGAGTTCACCACCGTCGTCGTTGTTCCACTGCTAGAGTTATTCCGCTGCTTCGAGTTGTTCTGCTGCTTGCATAGAGCAACCGTGGTTGGCGTAGTGTCGCGGTGCCGATGTTATTCATTGTAATATCGAAACCCTTGTATTCATATTCGTGTTGTAATAGAGAGCTGGTTTGTTCTATGCTAAGCAGTGGCATATTCTAGAAGACTTCTCGATCTCTGGGCTGGAATATGGGGCATTCCGGTTTTCTCTGAGCCGGGGTGCCACAGTCTCCCTCCTTGACTTGATCGCGGATGGAATTGAAGCGTCTCTTGATGTGATTGGTTCTTTTGTGAAATCGGGATTCCTTTGCCAAGCCAATTGCACCAGTACTGTCACAAAAGATTTTCATTGGACCTAATGCACTAGGTATGACACCTAGATCGGATATGAACTCCTTCATCCAGACTCCTTCATTTGCTGCTACCGAAGCAGCTATGTACTCGGCTTCACACGTAGATCCCGCCACGACACTCTGTTTATAACTGCACCAATTGACAGCTCCACCATTCAATATAAATATGTATCCGGTTTGTGACTTAGAGTCATCCGGATCAGTGTCAAAGCTTGCATCAACATAACCATTTACGACGAGCTCTTTGTCACCTCCATAAACGAGAAACATATCCTTAGTCCTTTTCACGTATTTCAGGATGTTCTTGACCGCTGTCTAGTGATCCCCTCCTGGATTACTTTGGTACCTCCCTACTAAACTAATAGCAAGGCACACATCAGGTCTAGTGCACAACATTGCATACATGATAGAACCTATGGTTGAGGCATAGGGAATGACTTTCATTTTCCCTCTATCTTCTACAGTGGTCGGGCATCGAGTCTGACTCAACTTCACACCTTGTAACATAGGCAAGAACCCTTTCTTTCCTTGATCCATTTTGAACTTCTTCAAAACTTTATCAAGGTATGTGCTTTGTGAAAGTCCAATTAAGCGTCTTGATCTATCTCTATAGATCCTGATGCCCAATATATAAGCAGCTTCTTCGAGGTCTTTCATTGAAAATTCTTATTCAAGTATCCTTTTATGCTATCCAGAAATTCAATATCATTTTCGATCAACAATATGTCATCCACATATAATATCAGAAATGCTACAGAGCTCCCACTCACTTCCTTCTAAATACAGGCTTCTCCAAAAGTCTGTACAAGACCATATGCTTTGATGACACTATCAAAGGGTATATTCCAACACCGAGCTTGCACACTTTGTTAGCATCTTTTGGATCAACAAAACCTTCTGGTTGCATCATATACAACTCTTCTTTAAGATATCCATTAAGGAATGCATTTTTGACATGCATTTGACAAATTTCATAATCATAAAATGCGGCAATTGCTAACATGATTCGGACGGACTTAAGCATCGCTACGGATGAGAAGGTCTCATCGTAGTCAACTCCTTGAACTTGTCGAAACGTTTCGCAACAAGTCGAGCTTTGTAGACAGTAACATTACCATCGGCAGCAGTCTTCTTCTTGAAGATCCATTTATTCTCTATGGCTTGTCTATCATTGGGCAAGTCAACCAAAGTCAAGACTTTGTTTTCATACATGGATCCCATCTCAGATTTCATGGCCTCAATCCATTTTGCAGAATCTGGGCTCATCATCGCTTCCTCATAGTTCGTAGGTTCGTCATGGTCAAGTAACATGACCTCCAGAACTGGATTACCGTACCACTCTGCTGCGGATATTACTCTGGTTGACCTACTAGGTTTGGTAGTAACTTGATCAGAAGTTTCATGGTCATCATCATTAGCTTCCTCATTAATTGCTGTAGGAATCACTGGAACTGATTTCTGTGATGAACTACTTTCCAATAAGGGAGCAGGTACAATTACCTCATCAAGTTCTACTTTCCGCCCACTCACTTCTTTCGAGAGAAACTCCTTCTCTAGAAAGGATCCATTCTTAGCAACGAATATCTTGCCTTCGGTTCTATGATAGAAGGTGTACCCAACAGTCTCCTTTAGGTATCCTATGAAGACACATTTCTCCAATTTGGGTTTGAGCTTAGCAGGTTGAAGCTTTATCACATAAGCATCACAGCCCCAAACTTTAAGAAACGACAACTTGGGTTTCTTGCCAAACCACAGTTCATATAGCGTCGTCTCAATGGATTTAGCTGGTGCCCTATTTAACGTGAATGCAGCCGTCTCTGAAGCATAACCCCAAAATGATAGCGGTAAATCAGTAAGAGACATTATAGATCGCGCCATATCTAATAAAGTGTGGTTACTATATTCGGACACACCATTACATTGTGGTGTTCCGGGTGGCGTGAGTTGCGAAACTATTCCGCATTGTTTCAAATAAAGACCAAACTCGTAACTCAAATATTCACCTCCACGATCAGATCGTAGAAACTTTATTTTCTTGTTATGATGATTTTCCACTTCACTCTGAAATTCTTTGAACTTTTCAAATGTTTCAGACTTTATGTTTCATCAAGTAGATATACCCATATTTTCTTAAATCATTTGTGAAGGTCAGAAAATAACGATACCGGCCGCGAGCCTCAACACTCATCGGACCGCATACATCAGTATGTATTATTTCCAATAAGTCTATTCCTCGCTCCATTGTTCCAGAGAACGGAGTCTTAGTCATATTGCCAATGAGGCATGGTTCGCAAGCATCAAGTGATTCCAAAAGCCCATCAACATGGGGTTTCTTCATGCGCTTTACACCAATATGACCTAAACGGCAGTGCCACAAATAAGTTGCACTATCAATACTATGAATATGTGTATCACTACTATCGAGATTCAACAAAAATAGACCACTCATCAAGGGTGCATGACCATAAAATATATTACTCGTATAAATAGAAAACCATTATTCTCTGTTTTAAAGGAATAACCATCTCGCATCAAACAACATCCAGATATAATGTTCATGCTTAACGCTGGCACCAAATAACAATTATTCAGGTCTAAAACTAATCCCGAAGGTAGATGTAGAGGTAGCGTGCCGACGGCGATCACATCGACTTTGGTCCCAAACGCATCGTCACTTCGTCCTTAGGCAATCTTCGGTTAATCCGTAGCCCCTGTTTCGAGTTGCAAATATGAGCAACAGAACCAGTATCAAATACCCAGGTGCTACTACGAGCATTAGTAAGGTACACATCAATAACATGTATATCAAATATACCTTTCACTTTTCCATCCTTCTTATCCGCCAAATACTTGGGGCAGTTCCGCTTCCAGTGACCAGTCCCCTTGCAGTAGAAGCACTCAGTCTCAGGCTTAGGTCCAGACTTGGGCTTCTTCACTTGAGCAGCAACTTGCTTGCCGCTCTTCTTGAAGTTCCCCTTCTTCCCTTTACCCTTTTTCTTGAAACTAGTGGTCTTTTTAACTATCAACACTTGATGCTCCTTCTTGATTTCTACCTCCGCAGCCTTTAGCGTCGCGAAGAGCTCCGGAATTGTCTTATCCATCCCTTGCATATTATAGTTCATCACGAAGCTTTTGTAGCTTGGTGGCAGTGATTGAAGAACTCTGTCAATGACACTATCAACCAGAAGATTAACTCCCAGTTGAGTCAATTGATTATGGTACCCAGACATTTTGAGTATATGTTCACTGACAGAACTATTCTCCTACAGTTTGCAGCTGTAGAACTTATTGGAGATTTCATATCTCTCAATCCGGGCATTTGCTTGAAATATTAACTTCAACTCCTGGAACATCTCATATGCTCCATGACGTTCAAAACATCGTTGAAGTCCCGGTTCTAAGCCGTAAAGCATGGCACACTGAACTATCGAGTAGTCATCAGCTTTGTTCTGCCAAGCGTTCATAACGTCCGGCGTTGCTCCTGCAGCGAGTCTTGCACCTAGCGGTGCTTCCAGGATGTAATTCTTCTGTGCAGCAATGAGGATAATCCTCAAGTTACGGACCCAGTCCGTGTAGTTGCTACCATCATCTTTCAACTTAGCTTTCTCTAGGTACGCATTAAAATTCAACGGAACAGTAGCACGGGTCATTTATCTACAACAACATAGACATGCAAAATACTATCAGGTACTAAGTTCATGATAAATTAAAGTTTAATTAATCATATTACTTAAGAACTCCCACTTAGATAGACATCCCTCTAATCATCTAAGTGATCACGTGATCCATATCAACTAAACCATGTCCGATCATCACGTGAGATGGAGTAGTTTTCAATGGTGAACATCGCTATGTTGATCATATATACTCACGCTCGACCTTTCGGTCTCAGTTTTCTGAGGCCATATCTGCATATGCTAGGCTCGTCAAGTTTAACCTGAGTATTCTGCGTGCGCAAAACTGGCTTGCACCCGTTGTATGTGAACGTAGAGCTTATTGCTGGGAATCGTAGCATAATTTTAAAATTTTCCTACGCTCACCAAGATGCATCTATGGAGTCTACTAGCAACGAGGGGAAAGGAGTGCATCTACATACCCTTGTAGATCGCGAGCGGAAGCGTTCCAATGAACGTGGATGACGGAGTCGTACTCGCCGTGATCCAAATCACCGATGACCGAGTGCCGAACGGACGGCACCTCCGCGTTCAACACACGTACGGTGCAGCGACGTCTCCTCCTTCTTGATCCAGCAAGGGGGGAGGAGAGGTTGATGGAGATCCAGCAGCACGACGGCGTGGTGGTGGATGTAGCGGGTCTCCGGCAGGGCTTCGCAAGCTTCTGCGAGAGAGAGAGAGGTGTTGCAGGGGAGGAGGGAGGCGCCCAAGGCTGTAAGTTGCTGCCCTCCCTCTCCCCCCTTTTATATAGGCCCCCTGGGGGGCGCCGGCCCTAGAGATGAGATCTCATGGGGGGGCGGCGGCCACAAGGGGGGAAGGGGTTGCCTTGCCCCCCAAGGCAAGGGGGAACTCCCCCCCCCCCCCCTAGGGTTCCCAACCCTAGGCGCATGGGGGGAGGCCCATGGGGGGGCGCCCAGCCCACTAGGGGCTGGTTCCCTTCCACTTTCAGCCCACGGGGCCCTCCGGGATAGGTGGCCCCACCCGGTGGACCCCCGGGACCCTTCCGGTGGTCCCGGTACAATACCGGTAACCCCTGAAACTTTCCCGGTGGCCGAAACTTGACTTCCTATATATAATTCTTCACCTCCGGACCATTCCGGAACCTCTCGTGACGTCCGGGATCTCATCCGGGACTCCGAACAACTTTCGGGTTTCCGCATACATATATCTCTACAACCCTAGCGTCACCGAACCTTAAGTGTGTAGACCCTACGGGTTCGGGAGACATGCAAACATGACCGAGACACCTCTCCGGTCAATAACCAACAGCGGGATCTGGATACCCATGTTAGCTCCCACATGTTCCACGATGATCTCATCGGATGAACCACGGTGTCGAGGATTCAATCAATCCCGTATGCAATTCCCTTTGTCAATCGGTATGTTACTTGCCCGAGATTCGATCGTCGGTATCCCAATACCTTGTTCAATCTCGTTACCGGCAAGTCTCTTTACTCGTACCACAATGCATGATCCCGTGACTAACGCCTTAGTCACATTGAGCTCATTATGATGATGCATTACCGAGTGGGCCCAGAGATACCCCTCCGTCACACGGAATGACAAATCCCAGTCTCGATCCGTGCCAACCCAACAGACACTTTCGGAGATACCCGTAGTGCACCTTTATAGTCACCCAGTTACGTTGTGACGTTTGGCACACCCAAAGCACTCCTACGGTATCCGGGAGTTGCACGATCTCATGGTCTAAGGAAAAGATACTTGACATTCGAAAAGCTCTAGCAAACGAAACTACACGATCTTTTATGCTATGCTTAGGATTGGGTCTTGTCCATCACATCATTCTCCTAATGATGTGATCCCGTTATCAATGACATCCAATGTCCATAGTCAGGAAACCATGACTATCTGTTGATCAACGAGCTAGTCAACTAGAGGCTTACTAGGGCCAGGTTGTGGTCTATGTATTCACACATGTATTACGATTTCCGGACAATACAATTATAGCATGAATAATAGACAATTACCATGAACAAAGAAATATAATAATAACCATTTATTATTGCCTCTAGGGCATATTTCCAACAGTCTCCCACTTGCACTAGAGTCAATAATCTAGTTCACATCACCATGTGATTAACACTCACTGGTCACATCACCATGTGACCAACATCTAAAGAGTTTACTAGAGTCAACAATCTAGTTCACATCACTATGTGATTAACACTCAATGTGTTCTGGTTTGATCATGTTATGCTTGTGAGAGAGGTTATTAGTCAACGGGTCTGAACCTTTCAGAACCGTGTTCTTTACGAATATCTATGTCATCTTGTGGATGCTACCACGCGCTATTTGGAGCCATTTCAAATAATTGCTCTACTATACGAATCCGGTTTACTACTCAGAGTCATCCGGATTAGTGTCAAAGTTCGCATCGACGTAACCCTTTACGACGAACTCCTTTCCACCTCCATAATCGAGAAAATTCCTTAATCCACTAGGTACTAAGGATAAGTTCGACCGCTGTTATGAGATCCTATCCCGGATCACTATTGTACCCTCTTGACCAACTCATGGCAAGGCACACTACATGTGCGGTACACAGCATAGCATACTATAGAGCCTACGTCTAAAGCATAGGGGACGACCTTCGTCCTTTCTCTATCTTCTGCTGTGGTCAGGTCTTGAGTCTTACTCAATACTCACACCTTGTAACACAGCCAAGAACTCCTTCTTTGCTGATCTATTTTGAACTCTTTCAAAATCATGTCAAGGTGTGCTGTCTTTTGAAAGTATCATCAGGCGTCTTGATCTATCTCTATGGATCTTGATGCCCAATATGTAAGCAGCTTTATCCAGGTCTTCCTTTGAAAAACTCCTTTCAAACAACCCTTTATGCTTTCCAGAAATTTTACATCATTTCGGATCAACAATATGTCATTCACATATACTTATCAGAAATGTTGTAGCGCTCCCACTCACTTTATTGTAAATACAAGTTTCTAACAAACTTTGTATAAACCCAAAAACTTTGATCACTCCATCAAAGCGTATATTCTGACTCCGAGATGCTTGCTCTAATCCATGGAAGGATCGCTGGAGCTAGCATACCTTTTAGCATCCTTAGGATCGACAAAACCTTTCTGATTGTATCACATACAACCTTTCCTTACGAAAACTGGTAAGGAAACTTGTTTTGACATCCATCTGCCAGATTTCATAAATGCAGCTAATGCTAACATGATTCCGACGAACCTAAGCATCGCTACGGATGAGAAAAACTCATCGTAGTCAACTCCTTGAACTTGTGAAAATACTCTTTGCCACAAGTCGAGCTTCATAGACGGTAACATTACCGTCCATGTCTGTCTTCTTCTTAAAGATCCATTTATCTCAATGGCTTGCCGATCATCGGGCAAGTTCACCAAAGTCCACGCTTTGTTCTGATACATGGATTCTATCTCGGATTTCATGGCCTCGAGCCATTCGTCAGAATATGGGCCCACCATCACTTCTCCATAGCTCGTAGGTTCATTGTTGTCTAGCAACATGACTTCCAAGACAGGATCACGCATTACTCTGAAGTAGTGCGCATCCTCGTCGTCCTACGAGGTTTGGTAGTGACTTGATTCGAAGTTTCATGATCACTATCATAAGCTTCCACTTCAATTGGTGTAGGTGCCACAGGAACAACTTCCTGTGCCCTGCTACACACTAGTTGAAGCGACGGTTCAATAACCTTATCAAGTCTCCACCATCCTCCCACTCAATTCTTCGAGAGAAACTTTTCCTCGAGAAAGGACTCGTTTCTAGAAGCAATTACTTTTGCTTCCAGATCTGAAATAGGAGGTATACCCAACTGTTTTTGGGTATTCTATGAAGATGCATTTATCTGCTTTGGGTTTGAGCTTATCAGCCTGAAACTTTTTCACATAAGCATCGCAGCCCCAAACTTTTAAGAAACGACAACTTAGGTTTCTATAAACGGTGTCGTCTCAACGGAATTGTGTGGTGCCCCTTTTAAAGTGAATGCGGTTGTCTCTAATGCCTAACCCATGAACGATAGTGGTAATTTGATAAGAAACATCATGGTATGCACCATATCCAATAGGGTGCAGTTATGATGTTCGGACACACCATCACACTATGGTGTTCCAGGCGGTATTAATTGTGAAACACTTTCCACAATGTCTCAATTGTGTGCCAAACTCGTATCTCAGATACTCATCTCTATGATCATATCACAGACATTTTATCCTCTTGTCACGACGATCTTCAACTTCACTCTGAAATTACTTGAACCTTTCAATAATTCAGACTAGTGTTTCATTAAGTAAATACACTCAGCATCTACTCAAATCATCTGTGAAGTAAGAACATAACGATATCCACTGCATGCCTCAGCACTCATTGGACTGCGTACATCAAAATGTATTACTTCCAATAAGTTGCTCTCTTGTTCCATCTCACTGAAAACGAGGACTTTCAGTCATTTTGCCCATGTGGTATGATTTGCATGTCTCAAGTGATTCATAATCAAGTGAGTCCAAACGATCCATCTGTATGGAGTTTCTTCATGCATATATACCAATAGACATGGTTCGCATGTCTCAATCTTTTCAAAAATGAGTGAGTCCAAAGATCCACCTACATGGAGCTTCTTCATGCGTTCTACACCAATATGACTCAAGTGGCAGTGCCACAAGTATGTGGTACTATCATTACTATCTTATATCTTTTTGGCATGAACATGTGTATCACTACGATCGAGATTCATTTTAGGTGCAAGACCATTGAAGGTATTATTCAAATAAACAGAGTAACCATTATTCTCCTTAAATGAATAACCATTTTTGCGGTAAACATAATCCAATCATGTTCAACGCAAACACCAAATCTCGATGGTAGAGGGAGCATGCGATGCTTGATCACATCAACCTTGGAAACACTTCCAACACACATCGTCATCTCACCTTTAGCTAGTCTCCATTTATTCCGCAGCTTTTATTTCGAGTTACTAACACTTAGCAACCGAACCGGTATCTAATACCCTGGTGCTGCTAGGAGTACTAGTAAAGTACACATTCATATAACGTATATCCAATATACTTCTGTCGACCTTGCCTGCCTTCTCATCTACCAAGTATCTAGGGTAGTACTGCTTCAGTGACCGTTCCTCTCATTACAGAAGCACTTAGTCTCGGGTTTGGGTTCAACCTTGGGACTCTTCGCTAGAGCAGCAAACGACTTGCTGTTTCATGAAGTATCCCTTTTGCCCTTGCCCTTCTTAAACTAGTGGTTTTACTAACCATCAACAATTGATGCTCCTTCTTGATTTCTACTTTCGCGGTGTCAAACATCGCGAATAGCTCAAGGATCATCATAACTATCCTTGATATGTTATAGTTCATCACGAAGCTCTACTAGCTTGGTGGCAGTGACTATGGAGAACTATCACTATCTCATCTGGGAGATTGACTCCCTTTCGATTCAAGCGATTGTGGCACTCAGACAATCTGAGCACATGCTCAACGATTGAGCTTTTCTCCCTTAGTTTGCAGGCTTAAGAAACTTGTCAGAGGTCTCATACCTCTTGACGTGGGCACTAGTCTGAAATCCCAATTTCAGTCTTCGGAACATCTCACATGTTCTGCGACGTTTCAAAACGTCTTGGGTGCCACAATTCTAAACCGCACTGAACTATCACGTAGTCATCAAAACGTGTATGTCAGATGTTTCGTAACATTTACAGACGACGCTGAGGTTCAGCACACCGAGCGGTTATTAAGGACATAAGCCTTCTGTGCAGCAATGAGGACAATCCTCAGTTTACGGACCCAGTCCGCATAATTGCTACTACCAACTTTCAACTAAATTTTCTCTAGGAACATATCTTAACCAGTAGAACTAAAGCGCAAGCTATGACATAATTTGCAAATACCTTATTGACTATGTTCATGATAATGAAGTTCATCTGATTATGAACTCCCACTCAGATAGACATCCCTCTAGTCATCTAAGTGAAACATAATCCGAGTTTAACTAGGCCGTGTCCGATCATCACGTGAGACGGACTAGTCAAGATCGGTGAACATCTTCATGTTGATCGTATCTTCTATACGACTCATGCTCGACCTTTCGGTCCTCCGTGTTCCGAGGCCATGTCTGTACATGCTAGGCTCGTCAAGTCAACCTAAGTGTATTGCGTGTGTTTCGAGGCCATGTCTGTACATGCTAGGCTCGTCAACACCCGTTGTATTCGAACGTTAGAATCTATCACACCCGATCATCACGTGGTGCTTCGAAACAACGAACCTTCGCAACGGTGCACAGTTAGGGTGAACACTTTCTTGAAATTATTATAAGGGATCATCTTACTTACTACCGTCGTTCTAAGCAAATAAGATGCAAAAACATGATAAACATCACATGCAATCAAATAGTGACATGATATGGCCAATATCATCATGCTCCTTTGATCTCCATCTTCGGGGCACCATGATCATCTTCGTCACCGGCATGACACCATGATCTCCATCATTGTGTCTTCATGAAGTCGTCACGCCAACGATTACTTCTACTTGTGTGGCTAACGCGTTTAGCAGAAAGTAAAGTAAATTACATGGCGTTATTCAATGACACGCAGGTCATGCAAAATAATAAAGACAACTCCTATGGCTCCTGCCAGTTGTCATACTCATCGACATGCAAGTCGTGATTCCTATTACAAGAATATGATCAATCTCATACATCACATATATCATTCATCACATCTTCTGGCCATATCACATCACATAGCACTTGCTGCAAAAACAAGTTAGACGTCCTCTAATTGTTGTTGCAAGTTTTTTACGTGGTTTGTAGGTTTCTAGCAAGAACGTTTTCTTACCTATGTATGACCACAACGTGATTTGCCCATTTCTATTTACCCTTCATAAGGACCCTTTTCATCGAATCTGTTCCGACTAAAGTAGGAGAGACAGGCACCCGCTAGCCACCTTATGCAACTAGTGCATGTCAGTCGCTGGAACCAGTCTCACGTAAGCGTACGTGTAAGGTCGGTCCGGGCCGCTTCATCCTACAATGCCGCTGAAACAAGAAACGACTAGTAGCGGCAAGAAGAATTGGCAAACTCAATGCCCACAACTGCTTTGTGAACTACTCGTGCATAGTAACTACGCATAGGCCTGGCTCATGATGCCACTGCTGGGAATCGTAGCATAATTTTAAAATTTTCCTATGCTCACCAAGATGCATCTATGGAGTCTACTAGCAACGAGGGGAAAGGAGTGCATCTACATACCCTTGTAGATCGCGAGCGGAAGCGTTCCAATGAACGTGGATGACGGAGTCGTACTCGCCGTGATCCAAATCACCGATGACCGAGTGCCGAACGGACGGCACCTCCGCGTTCAACACACGTACGGTGCAGCGACGTCTCCTCCTTCTTGATCCAGCAAGGGGGAAGGAGAGGTTGATGGAGATCCAGCAGCACGATGGCGTGGTGGTGGATGTAGCGGGTCTCCGGCAGGGCTTCGCAAGCTTCTGTGAGAAAGAGAGAGGTGTTGCAGGGGAGGAGGGAGGCGCCCAAGGCTGTAGGTTGCTGCCCTCCCTCCCCCCCCCCTTTTATATAGGCCCCCTGGGGGGGGCACCGGCCCTAGAGATGAGATCTCATGGGGGGCGGCGGCCACAAGGGGGGAAGGGGTTGCCTTGCCCCCCAAGGCAAGGGGGAACTCCCCCCTAGGGTTCCCAACCCTAGGCGCATGGGGGGAGGCCCATGGGGGGGCGCCCAGCCCACTAGGGGCTGGTTCCCTTCCACTTTCAGCCCACGGGGCCCTCCAGGATAGGTGGCCCCACCCGGTGGACCCCCGGGACCCTTCCGGTGGTCCCGGTACAATACCGGTAACCCCTGAAACTTTCCCGGTGGCCGAAACTTGACTTCCTATATATAATTCTTCACCTCCGGACCATTCCGGAACCTCTCGTGACGTCCGGGATCTCATCCGGGACTCCGAACAACTTTCGGGTTTCCGCATACATATATCTCTACAACCCTAGCGTCACCGAACCTTAAGTGTGTAGACCCTACGGGTTCGGGAGACATGCAGACATGACCGAGACACCTCTCCGGTCAATAACCAACAGCGGGATCTGGATACCCATGTTGGCTCCCACATGTTCCACGATGATCTCATCGGATGAACCACGGTGTCGAGGATTCAATCAATCCCGTATGCAATTCCCTTTGTCAATCGGTATGTTACTTGCCCGAGATTCGATCGTCGGTATCCCAATACCTTGTTCAATCTCGTTACCGGCAAGTCTCTTTACTCGTACCGCAATGCATGATCCCGTGACTAACGCCTTAGTCACATTGAGCTCATTATGATGATGCATTACCGAGTGGGCCCAGAGATACCTCTCCGTCACACGGAGTGACAAATCCCAGTCTCGATCCGTGCCAACCCAACAGACACTTTCGGAGATACCCGTAGTGCACCTTTATAGTCACCCAGTTACGTTGTGACGTTTGGCACACCCAAAGCACTCCTACGGTATCCGGGAGTTGCACGATCTCATGGTCTAAGGAAAAGATACTTGACATTGGAAAAGCTCTAGCAAACGAAACTACACGATTTTTATGCTATGCTTAGGATTGGGTCTTGTCCATCACATCATTCTCCTAATGATGTGATCCCGTTATCAATGACATCCAATGTCCATAGTCAGGAAACCATGACTATCTGTTGATCAACGAGCTAGTCAACTAGAGGCTTACTAGGGACACGTTGTGGTCTATGTATTCACACATGTATTACGATTTCCGGACAATACAATTATAGCATGAATAATAGACTATTATCATGAACAAAGAAATATAATAATAACCATTTATTATTGCCTCTAGGGCATATTTCCAACATTAATGTCCTTGGGACACGGCATCTTTTCAATAGCATCAACTTTAGCTTTGTCAACTTCAATACCTCTTTCAGAAATTTTATGTCCCAAGACAATACCTTCATTAACCATAAAGTGGCACTTCTCCCAATTCAAGACAAGGTTAGTTTCTTCACATCTCTGCAAAACTTGATCAAGGTTGCTCAAGCAATCATCAAAAGAAGTTCCGTAAACGGAGAAATCATCCATGAAAACCTCAACAATCTTTTCACAAAAATCAGAGAATATAGCCGTCATGCATCTTTGAAAGGTAGCAGGTGCATTGCATAAACCAAAAGGCATACATCTATAAGCAAAGGTACCGAAGGCACAAGTAAAAGTGGTCTTTTCTTGATCCTCTTTGGACACCGGTATTTGAGAGAAACCAGAATAACCATCTAGAAAGCAAAAATGTGTATGTTTGGATAATCTTTCTAGCATTTGATCAATAAAAGGTAAAGGGTAATGATCCTTTTTAGTAGCTTTATTTAATTTGCGGAAATCAATTACCATTCTATAACCTATAATAATTCTTTGTGGGATCAATTCATCTTTATCATTAGGAACAACAGGAATACCTCCCTTCTTAGGGACACAATGGACAGGACTTACCCACTGACTATCAGCAACGGGATAAATTATACCTGCCTCCAGAAGCTTTAGCATTTCTTTCCTTACCACTTCTTTCATCTTAGGATTTAACCGTTGTTGGTGATCGACAACTGGTTTAGCGTCTTTCTCCAATTTTATTTTGTGCTGGCATAGAGTGGGACTAATGCCCTTAAGATCATCAAGAGTATATCCAATAGCAGCATGGTGCTTCTTCAGAGTTTTCAATAATTTCTTTTCTTTATGCTCTGAAAGGTTAGCACTAATAATAACAGGATATATCTTCTTTTCATCAAGATAAGCATATTTAAGAGTATCAGGTAATGGTTTAAGCTCAAACACGGGATCACCCTTGGGTGGAGGAGGATCCCCTAGGATTTCAATAGGCAAGTTGTGTTTCAAAATAGGTCCCTGTTTAAAGAATACTTCATCTATTTCCCTTCTTTCATTCATAAACATATCACTTTCCTGGTCTAGCAAATATTGTTCTAAAGGATCATTAGGAGGCACGGCAATAGAAGCAAGACCAATAATTTCATCTTTACTAGGCAATTCCTCATCACGGGGTTGTCTACGAAATTTAGCAAAGTTAAACTCATGAGACATATCTCCCAGACCAATAGTAACAACATCCTTTTCGCAGTCTATCCTAGCATTAATAGTATTCAAGAAGGGTCTACCAAATATGATGGGACAAAAGCTATCTTGTGGGGAACCAAGAACAAGAAAATCAGCAGAATATTTAACTTTCCCACACAAGACTTCAACATCTCTAACAATCCCGATTGGTGAAATAGTATCTCTATTGGCAAGCTTAATTGTAACATCAATTTCTTCTATCTCAGCAGGTGCAATATCATGCATAATTTCTTTGTATAAGGAATGAGGTATTTCACTTGCACTAGCACCCATATCACATAAGCCATGATAACAATGATCTCCTATTTTAACAAAAATAACAGGCATGCCTACAATAGGTCTATGTTTATTTTTAGTATCAGGTCTAGCAATTCTAGCAGTTTCCTCACAAAAGTAAATAACATGCCCATCAATATTATCAGCCAAGAGATCTTTAACCATAGCAATACTAGGTTCAACTTTAATTAGCTCGGGGGGTTTGGGTGTCTTAATGTTACTTTTATTGACCACAGTTGAAGCTTTAGCATGATCCTTTATTCTAACAGGGAAAGGTGGTTTCTCAATATAAGCAGTAGGAACAACAGGATCATTATAAGTGATAGTCTATTCTTCAACTTTAATAGGTGCAACTACTTTTACTTCATTGGGAGGATTATATTTAAACCACTTCTCCTTAGGGAGATCAACATGAGTAGCAAAGGATTCATGGTAAGAAGCTACTATCTCATAGTCAAGTCCATATTTAGTGCTAAATTCACGGAAAACATCGGTATCCATAAAAGATTTAACACAATCAAACTTAGGTGTTATACCTGACTCCTTACCTTCGTCGAGGTCCCAATATTCAGAGTTGCATTTAATTCTTTCCAATAAATCCCATTTGAATTCAATAGTCTTCATCATAAAAGATCCAGTACAAGAAGTATCGAGCATGGAGCGATTATTGAGAGAAAGCCAAGCATAAAATTTTTGAATAATCATTTCTCTTGAGAGCTCATGATTGGGGCATGAATATAACATTGACTTAAGCCTCCCCCAAGCTTGAGCGATGCTTTCTCCTTCGCAAGGCCAAAAATTATATATGTAATTACGATCACGATGAACAAGATGCATAGGATAAAACTTCTGATGAAATTCCAATTTCAGTCGGTTGTAGTTCCATGATCCCATATCATCACATAGCCTATACCATGTCAATGCCTCTCCCTTTAAATATAAAGGGAAGACCTTCTTCTTGATAACATCCTCGGGCATACCTGCAAGCTTAAATAATCCACAAACTTCATCCACATAGATTAGGTGCAAATCGGGATGTAATGTTCCATCTCTTGTAAAAGGATTAGCTAGCAATTTCTCTATCATACCCGAAGGAATTTCAAAGTAAACATTTTCAGTAGGTTCAGTAGGTTGAGGAGCAACTCTTTGCTCTACTGGTCGTGGAGAAGAAACCCCGAACAAGCCCCTCAGAGGATTACTTTCCATAGTAACAAGTGACAGTAAATTTCAGCACACTATATAAATTTTTCCTTAACAAATTCCACCTACCAAAGGCGCTTCACTCCCCGGCAACGGCGCCAGAAAAGAGTCTTGATGCCCCACAAGTATAGGGGATCTATCGTAGTCCTTTCGATAAGTAAGAATGTCGAACCCAACTAGGAGCAGAAGGAAATGATAAGCGGTTTTCAGTAAGGTATTCTCTGCAACCACTAAAATTATCGGTAACAGATAGTTTTATGATAAGGTAATTTGTAAACGGTAACAAGTAATGAAAGTAAATAAGGTGCAGCAAGGTGGCCCAATCCTTTTTGTACCAAAGTACAAGCCTGGACAAACTCTTATATAGAGAAAAGCGCTCCTGAGGACACATGGGAATTATCGTCAGGCTAGTTTTCATCACGCTCATATGATTTGCGTTCGTTACTTTGATAATTTGGTATGTGGGTGGACCGATGCTTGGCTGCTGCCCTTTCTTGGACAAGCATCCCACTTATGATTAACCCCTATTGCAAGCATCCGCAACTACAAGAGAAGTATTAAAGTAAACCTAACCATAGCATGAAACATATGGATCCAAATCAGCCCCTTACGAAGCAACTCATAAACTAGGGTTTAAGCTTCAGTCACTCTAGCAACCCATCATCTACTTATTACTTCCCAATGCCTTCCTCTAGGCCCAAACAATGGTGAAGTGTCATGTAGTCGACGTTCACATAACACCACTAGAGGAAAAACAACATACGTCTCATCAAAATATCGAACGAGTACCAAATTCACATGACTACTTATAGCAAGACTTCTCCCATGTCCTCAGGAACAAACGTAACTACTCACAAATCATATTCATGTTCATAATCAGAGGGGTATTAATATGCATAATGGATCTGAACATATGATCTTCCACCAAATAAACCAACTAGCATCAACTACAAGGAGTAATCAACACTACTAGCAACCCAGAGGTACCAATCTGAGGATTTGGGACAAAGATTGGATACAAGAGATGAACTAGGGTTTGACAGGAGATGGTGCTGGTGAAGATGTTGATGGAGATTGACCCCCTCCCGATGAGAGGATCGTTGGTGATGACGATGGCGATGATTTCCCCTCCCGGGTGGAAGTTTCCCCGGCAGAACAGCTCCGCCGGAGCCCTAGATTGGTTCCGCCAAGGTTCTGCCTCGTGGCGGCGGAGTTTCTTCCCGAAAGCTTGCTTATGATTTTTTTCTCGGACGAAAGACTTCATATAGCAGAAGATGGGCACCGGAGGCCTGACAGGGGGCCCACGAGGCAGGGGGCGCGCCCAGAGGGGTAGGGCGCGCCCCCACCCTCGTGGCCAGGGTGTGGGCCCCCTCTGGTACTTTCTTTCGCCAGTATTTTTATTAATTCCAAAAATGACTTCCGTGAAGTTTCAGGACTTTTGGAGCTGTGCAGAATAGGTCTCTAATATTTACTCCTTTTCCAGCCCAGAATTCTAGCTACCGGCATTCTCCCCTCTTCATGTAAACCTTGTAAAATAAGAGAGAATAGGCATAAGTATTGTGACATAACGTGTAATAACAGCCCATAAGGCGATAAATATCGATATAAAAGCATGATGCAAAATGGACGTATCAGTTATCCATGTTTCCCAATCCTAGTCTCAGGGGCTATTGCATTGGAAATTCCATGTAGAAAATTTAAGTGCAATACGGTTTCTGAGGAGATTACGAGCCCCTTGAGTCGGTTGGCCACACCCAACCTGAGTCTCGGGGGCTACTGCACACCGTGTTTCTGTTCCTAAAGTGTGCTACGGAGCAAGGATTTGATCCTCGGGCCGATTTTCTAATCGACCTGAGTCTCGGGGGCTACTGGGATCAGCAGTTTTATGTAATCCTTCAGGTGCATACCAAATTTTAGGCCAGCACACACCTTGAGTGCCACTGACTATACATATCGACAAAGAATAAATTGCACCAATAGGAAAAAAATTGCAAAAAAATCAGCCTAAGGCCAAGGTGGTGCACCACTTTAGAAGAAGTCCGGCATGGAAGTAAGTTGCGAGCGGCTAGCTACACAAGAGATTCTTTCAACGTGAAGCTCGACTAAACTCCTTCAACTTTTTCTAGACAGAGGTGGTCTGCGTCACCTCGGATGCAGTCCCGGGCGTTGGAGCTCGGCTGCAAGAAGACACCACTACGCAGGAAAAAACTTCAAACCTGAGGTGTGGCATGAAAATAACAAGGCATTTGATAAAGGTCGAGAACTTAAAGGGGATCCTCGGATGCCCGACATGTATACTCCTCAGACGTACTTCGGCGATCCATAAGGAAGAAGATGAGAGGATTTGTTGAACCAACTTTCAAGATCAACGACCGAAGACGAGGAGCAATTCGGAAGAACTGAGGAGTGTCCCCGACTTGAAGACCAGATCAGGGGCTACTGATGGTGTCCTGGACCAGGGGGTACTTACCATGTCTACTCTCGGGCAGGTGGGCCGAGCCAAGGACCCCCTTTGTCGGTTCCGTCCTGGGCCACTTCGGGCAGCCCATGACGCATACAAGGGAGTGGTTCCATAAGACTTCGCATACAACATGAGGACTCCTCTCCACCGACGTAGCTGACTAGGACTCCTGTTACCATAGGCGTCTAATGCTCCTATATAAACCGGGGCTAGGCTAGTCAATATATATCATCTCATAACAACTCAACCCATACACATACAATCTCGTAGTAGATCACTTGTACTCTGTACCCCCTCGAAATCGACACAATCAAAGTAGGACGTAGGGTATTACCTCCTTGAGAGGCCCTAAACCTGGGTAAACTCTTGTGTCCCTGTTACTATCGTGACAAGACTACCAGTTGGGACCCCCTGCCCGAGATCTGTTGGATTTGGCTCCATCAGCAACCATAGAGTCACTATGGCCATGGGCATGCACCACCATCACCACAACGGTTGTCGTAGTCACATCCAAATGGAGGCACACCCTATCCGCAGTCAGAGCCACGGCCGGATGATCCGCTAGTCGATCGACGCGATCGCCTGAGTGGCCGAGGGCACCGAAACCACAACTGTTGGAGCCATTCCCATTGGTGAGGGAAAACACAGAGGCACTCTCCTCGGCAGCTCGCTATGCCATGTTCTCTTCCACGAGTTTGGAGCGAGAGTGGACTGTTTTGAACGGCGGCAGAGGCACCATGTCATCGAGCACAAATCAAATGGTGTTAAGACGCTTGTCAAGGCAATGTAAGAACTACATGGTCAGATCCACCTCCGTGATAGGGGGAGTCCATGTTAGTGAGGCTATCGGTGAGGAGCTTCATGCGACGAGCATGCTCGGTGACCCGTAGGTTTCCCTGCTTGAAGTTTCGGTATTGCCGCTTGAGCGTCATGTCCCGGGCAGCCCGATTGGCCAGGAAGTACTATGAGATCTTCTTCCACGGGCGTAGGAGGTGGTGGCTCCGATGACATGGTCGATGAGAGGATCTGCGGGAGTGGCGTAAATCCAGAGAGCGATGTGGTAGTCGATCTCGCGTTAGGTGGCGTCAGGGTTGGTTGTGGTAGCTATAGGGTTCAAGAGAAACGGCATGTGTTGTGGTCACAAAAGATGGGGTGATGAGTGGGAGGTGACCGCGTTGGGGGCGGTGGGACAAAGGAGAACGGAGGGATGAACTGAGAGTTGCCACTGAGGAGACAAGGGGGTTTGTGTTGAAAACGAATTGCGAAGAGGAACGATTGTGGGTGTTGGCGCCAACGGCGGAGGCCATGGCTAAGAGAGGTGCCATCGAGTAGGCGGAGCTGGTGGCAGCGGAGGGGCAAGCTTCGTTCTCGGCCATGGCAATGACGCCTAGTGTCTGATACCAAGCCGGAGAGGAAAATGTTTCCCTTAATTGAATCTTGTGTTAGATTAATTACATGTATATAATATGAAAGAGATGAACCTGTTCGAGATCGAAAGTGAAATCTCTATCTTGATTGATGGTTACAGGCGCTACTTATACCATCTGGAGAGACACGAGCGAAGGGAAGCGTCGGTTCCAGAGGGCACGAGCGAGAAGGCGTCTGTGCGGGATAAACCGCATGACAGTTTGGGCAAGGGGAGATTTTCCCTTAATTACAAATTGAAATTAATTCTAACACTCCCCCTAATCTACACTTGACCATGCAGAATCATCTTCACGATCATCCGGGAAGCTCTATCATCTCAAAATATTCTCCTTCAAAAGTTCTTCATAAAATCTTTGATGAGATCCTGAAACATATACTCACAAAGAAAGATAATATAATGTGATGTCACTAAAATAAGGATATCTCAAGAAGAGACTCCCCCTGACACCTGCAAGTCCCTAAGTCTTCGCATACCAATTCCATGAACACATTTTTGAAATGTAGAATTTGGTAGAGACTTGGTAAATAAATCAGCAAGGTTGTTGCATGATTTGACTTGCAGAATGCTTATTTCCCCGCTTTTCTGAAGATTATGGGGGGAAACCATTTGGGAGAAATATGCTTGGTGATATTACTCTTGATGTTACATGTTTGCATCTGCGCAACATAGGTCGCATTATCTTCATAGATAATGGTAGGTGATTCTATCTAACCAATTGCACATGACTATTGTATGTGGTTTATCATTCTGCGAAGCCATACACATTCACATGTTGCTTCAAATAATGAAATTATTTCAGAATGATTGGTAGATGTTGCCACCAGAGTCTGTTTCGAAGACTTCCATGATATAGCAGTGCCACCATGTAGGAACATGAAGCCGGTCTGAGATCTGGCATTATCGGGATCAGACAAATAGCTGGCATCTGCATATCCAATCATATCAGAGTCCTGATTTTTCTGGAACTGGAAAAATAGACCAAGATCCTTTGTACCTTGGAGATATCGAAAGATATTCTTCACTCCAGACCAATGATGTTTGGTGGGAGCTGCGCTATGTCTAGCAAGTAGATTCACTGCAAATGCAATATCAGGTCTTGTGCAATTTGCAAGATACATAAGCGCTCCAACGGCACTAAGGTATGGAACTTCATGTCCCAACACCTCTTCTCCCTCATCCCTTGGTCTGAACGGATCTTTCTCTACGTCTAGAGATCGAACCGCCATGGGAGTTTTAGATGGATAGGATTTGTCCATATTGAATTTCTCCAATGTTTTCTGGATATAGGCAGATTGGTGTATCATGATTCCTGAGGGAAGGTGCTCAAGTTGAATACCTAAGCAAAATTTGGTTTTACCCAAATCCTTCATCTCAAATTCCATCTTTAGGTGATTGCGTGCTTCATCAATGTCTGGTGTGCTGCCGATGATGTTGAGATCATCAACATACACAGAAATGATGCAAAATCCTGTAGAGGACTTCTTGATGAAGACACATGGGCAATCAACACTATTGGATTGCATCCTTCCATTTAGGCTCCTTGTGTTTCTGCTTCGATTGCATCCTTCCATTTAGGCCAGTCAGAGCGCTTTTGTCACTCAACGATAGACCTTGGATCATGATCAGTGAGAAGGGTATCTGCAATCTTTTCAGCAAAATATATGTCAACAGTCATAGTCTTACTGTCAAATGATTCTCCAGAAACAACATAGTTGATGGAAATTTCCAGCACCCCTAGTGACTCTTCGTGATTTCCCAATACAATCGAGTCTGGGTGTTCCGATGTCCCAGTCAGTTTGTGCACACTGGAATTGGGTTGTGAAAGTTGCCCTTCCACTAGGTGTATACTACCCATCAGGTGTTTGTCAACGTTGAGTTGACTTGCATTTAATGACTCTGAGGTTTTTCTCCTCGATTTCCTTTGCTGCTTTCTAGAAGCATGCTCCAGGTCAGAGGCCGTACTACTCCCCCTCTTTTTAGGAATAGGGAGTTGAGTGGTTTTTCTTGGTACCTCCACTCTTTCTGGCGCGTTTCTGGCCGGATTGAAGGATTTTGTAACACCTTTCAGATCAGTAAATGAATCTGGCAGATTATTTGCAAGATGTTGCAAATTAATGATCTTCCGAACTTGAAGTTCGGTCTCATGGGTACGTGGATCAGAGGATGAAATGTCATGAGCATTCCAATCAATTTCCGGGCATTCTTTCGGGTACTTGAAATCTCCCCCTAATGCTGGAAAATGTTCCTCATTAAATATGCAATCCGCGTGACGGGCCGTGAACAGATCCCCAGTCAGGGGTTCCAGGTACTTGATAATCGACGGCGATTTGTACACCACATAGATCCCCAACTTCCTGTGTGGGCCCTGTTGGGAAACGTAGTAATTTGAAAAAAACTCCTACACATGCGAAAGATCATGGTGATGCATAGCAACGAGAGGGGAGAGTGTCGTCCACGTACCCTCGTAGACCGTAAGCGGAAGCGTTATGACAACACGGTTGATGTAGTCGTACGTCTTCACGTTCGACCGATCCTAGTACCGAACGTACCGCACCTCCGCGATCTGCACACGTTCAGCTCGGTAACGTCCCACGAACTCACGATTCAGTAGAGCTTCGAGGGAGAGTTCCGTCAGCACGACGGCGTGATGACGGTGATGATGACGCTACCAACGCAGGGCTTCGCCTAAGCTCCGCTATGATATGACCGAGGTGGATTATGGTGGAGGGGGGCACCGCACACGGCTAAGAGATCAATGATCAACTTGTGTGTCTATGGGGTGCCCCCCTCCCCCCTATATAAAGGAGTGGAGGAGGGGGGAGGGCCGGCCCTCTATGGCGCGCCCTAGAGGAGTCCTACTCCCACCGGGAGTAGGATTCCCTCCCCCTTCCCTAGTTGGACTAGGAGAGAAGGAAGGGCGAGAGAGGGAGGAAGGAAAGGGGGGCGCCCCCTCCTAGTCCAATTCATACCAGAGGTAGAGGGGGCGTGCGGCCTGCCCTGGTCTCCTCTCTCTCTCCACTATGGCCCAATAAGGCCCATACACTTACCGGGGGTTCCGGTAACCTCCCGGTACTCCGGTAAAATCCCAATTTCACCCGGAACTATTCCGATGTCCAAATATATGCTTCCAATATATCGATCTTTATGTCTCGACCATTTCGAGACTCCTCGTCATGTCCGTGATCATATCCGGGACTCCGAACTACATTCGGTACATCAAAACACATAAACTCATAATACCGATCGTCACCGAACGTTAAGCGTGCGGACCCTACGGGTTCGAGAACTATGTAGACATGACCGAGACTCATCTCCAGTAAATAACCAATAGCGGAACCTGGATGCTCATATTGGCTCATACATATTCTACGAAGATCTTTATCGGCCAAACCGCATAACAACATACGTTGTTCCCTTTGTCATCGGTATGTTACTTGCCCGAGATTCGATCATCGGTATCTCAATACCTAGTTCAATCTCATTATCGGCAAGTCTCTTTACTCGTTCCGTAATGCATCATCCCGCAACTAACTCATTAGTTACATTGCTTGCAAGGATTATAGTGATGTGCATTACCGAGAGGGCCCAGAGATACCTCTCCGACAATTGGAGTGACAAATCCTAATCTTGATCTATGCCAACTCAACAAGTACCATCGGAGACACCTGTAGAGCACCTTTATAATCACCCAGTTACATTGTGACGTTTGGTAGCACACGAAGTGTTCCTCTGGTATTCGGGAGTTGCATAATCTCATAGTCATAGGAACATGTATAAGTCATGAAGAAAGCAATAGCAATATACTAAACGATCACATGCTAAGCTAACGGAATGGGTCAAGTCAATCACATCAATCTCTAATGATGTGATCCCGTTAATCAAATGACAACTCATATCTATTGTTAGGAAACTTAACCATCTTTGATTCAACAAGCTAGTCAAGTAGAGGCATACTAGTGACACTCTGTTTGTCTATGTATTCACACATGTACTAAGTTTCCGGTTAATACAATTCTAGCATGAATAATAAACATTTATCATGATATAAGGAAATATAAATAATAACTTTATTATTGCCTCTAGGGCATATTTCCTTCAGTCCCCCACTTGCACTAGAGTCAATAATCTAGATTACACAGTAATAATTCTAACACCCATGAAGTCTTGGTGCTGATCATGTTTTGCTCGTGAGAGAGGCTTAGTCAATGGGACTGCAACATTCAGATCCGTATGTATCTTGCAAATCTCTATGTCTCCCTCCTTGACTTGATCACGGATGGAATTGAAGCGTCTGTTGATGTGCTTGGTTCTCTTGTGAAATTTGGATTCCTTTGCCAAGGCAATTGCACCAGTATTGTCACAAAAGATTTTCATTGGACCCGATGCACTAGGTATGACACCTAGATCGGATATGAACTCCTTCATCCAGACTCCTTCATTTGCTGCTTCCGAAGCAGCTATGTACTCCGCTTCACACGTAGATCCCGCCACGAGGCTTTGCTTAGAACTGCACCAACTGACAACTCCACCGTTCAATATAAATACATATCCAGTTTGTGACTTAGAGTCATCCAGATCAGTGTCAAAGCTTGCATCGACGTAACCATTTACAACGAGCTCTTTGTCACCTCCATAAACGAGAAACATATCCTTAGTCCTTTTCATGTATTTCAGGATGTTCTTGACCGCTGTCCAGTGATCCACCCCTAGATTACTTTGGTACCTCCATGCTAAACTAATAGCAAGGCACACATCAGGTCTGGTACACAGCATTGCATGCATGATAGAGCCTATGGCTAAAGCATAGGGAACACCTTTCTTTTTCTCTCTATCTTCTGAAGTGGTCGGGCATTGAGTCTGACTCAACTTCACACCTTGTAACACAGGCAAGAACCCTTTCTTTGCTTGATCAATTTTGAACTTCTTCAAAACTTTATCAAGGTATGTGCTTTGTGAAAGTCCAATTAAGCGTCTTGATCTACCTCTATAGATCTTGATGCCCAATATATAAGCAGCTTCACCGAGGTCTTTCATTGAAAAACTCTTATTCAAGTATCCTTTTATGCTATCTAGAAATTCTATATCATTTCCAATCAACAATATGTCATCCACATATAATATCAGAAATGCTACAGAGCTCCCACTCACTTTCTTGTAAATACAGGCTTCTCCAAAAGTGTGTATAAAACCATATGCTTTGATCACACTATCAAAACGTTTATTCCAACTCCGAGATGCTTGCACCAGTCCATAGATGGATCGCTGGAGCTTGCACACTTTGTTAGCATCCTTTGGATCGATAAAACCTTCAAGTTGCATCATATACAACTCTTCTTCCAATAATCCATTCAGGAATGCAGTTTTTACATCCATTTGCCAAATTTCATAATCATAAAATGCGGCAATTGCTAACATGATTCGGACGGACTTAAGCATCTCTACGGGTGAGAAAGTCTCATCATAGTCAACTCCTTGAACTTGTCGAAAACCTTTCACAACAAGTCGAGCTTTGTAGACAGTCACATTACCGTTAGCGTTTGTCTTCTTCTTGAAGATCCATTTATTCTCGATGGCTTGCTGATCATCGGGCAAGTCAACCAAAGTCTACACTTTGTTCTCATACATGGATCCCATCTCAGATTTCATGGCCTCAAGCCATTTCGCGGAATCTGGGCTCATCATCGCTTCCTCATAGTCCCTAGGTTTATCATGGTCAAGTAACATGACTTCCAGAACTAGATTGCCGTACCACTCTGGTGCAGATCTTACTCTGGTTGACCTACGAGGTTCGGTAGTAACTTGATCTGAAGTTACATGATCATCATCATTAGCTTCCTCACTAATTGGTGTAGGAGTCACAGGAACAGATTTCTGTGATAAACTACTTTCCAACAAGGGAGCAGGTACAATTACCTCATCAAGTTCTACTTTCCTCCCACTCACTTCTTTCGAGAGAAACTTCTTCTCTAGAAAGGATCCATTCTTAGCAACGAATGTCTTGCCTTCGGATCTGTGATAGAAGGTGTACCCAACAGTCTCCTTTAGGTATCCTATGAAGACACATTTCTCCGATTTGGGTTCGAGCTTATAAGGTTGAAGCTTTTTCACATAAGCATCGCAGCCCCAAACTTTAAGAAATGACAACTTCGGTTTCTTGCCAAACCACAGTTCATAAGGTGTCGTCTCAACGGATTTAGATGGTGCCCTATTTAACGTGAATGCAGCCGTCTCTAAAGCATAACCCCAAAATGATAGCGGTAAATCAGTAAGAGACATCATAGATCGCACCATATCTAGTAAAGTATGATTACAACGTTCGGACACACCATTACGCTGTGGTGTTCCGGGTGGCGTGAGTTGCGAAACTATTCCACATTGTTTCAAATGAAGACCAAACTCGTAACTCAAATATTCTCCTCCATGATCAGATCGCAGAAACTTTATTTTCTTGTTACAATGATTTTCCACTTCACTCTGAAATTCTTTGAACTTTTCAAATGTTTTAGACTTATGTTTCATCAAGTAGATATACCCATATCTACTCAAATCATCTGTGAAGGTGAGAAAATAACGATACCCGCCGTGAGCCTCAACATTCATTGGACCACATACATCAGTATGTATGATTTCCAACAAATATGTTGCTCGCCAAATTGTTCCGGTGAACGGCGTTTTAGTCATCTTGCCCATGAGGCATGGTTCGCAAGTACCAAGTGATTCATAATCAAGTGATTCCAAAAGTCCATCAGAATGGAGTTTCTTCATGCGCTTTACACCAATATGACCTAAACGGCAGTGCCACAAATAAGTTGCACTATCATTATCAACTCTGCATCTTTTGTCTTCAATATTATGAATATGGGTATCACTACTATCGAGATTCAATATAAATAGACCACTCTTCAAGGGTGCATGAGCATAAAAGATGTTACTCATAAAAATAGAACAACCATTATTCTCTGATTTAAATGAATAACCGTCTCGCATCAAACAAGATCCAGAAATAATGTTCATGCTCAACGCTGGCACCAAATAACAATTATTCAGGTCTAAAACTAATCCTGAAGGTAGATGTAGAGGTAGCGTGCCGACCGCGATCACATCGACTTTGGAACCATTTCCCACGCGCATCATCACCTCGTCCTTAGCCAATCTTCACTTAATCCGTAGTCCATGTTTTGAGTTGCAAATATTAGCAACAGAACCAGTATCAAATACCTAGGTGCTACTGCGAGCATTAGTAAGGTACACATCAATAACATGTATATCACATATACCTTTGTTCACCTTGCCATCCTTCTTATCCGCCAAACACTTGGGGCAGTTCCGCTTCCAGTGACCAGTCCCTTTGCAGTAGAAGCACTCAGTCTCAGGCTTAGGTCCAGACTTGGGCTTCTTCACTTGAGCAGCAACTTGCTTGCCGTTCTTCTTGAAGTTCCCCTTCTTCCCTTAACCCTTTTTCTTGAAACTGGTGGTCTTTTTGACCATCAACACTTGATGCTCCTTCTTGATTTCTACCTCCGCAGCCTTTAGCATCACGAAGAGCTCAGGAATTGTCTTATCCATCCCTTGCATATTATAGTTCATCACGAAGCTCTTGTAGCTTGGTGGCAGTGATTGAAGAATTCTGTCAATGACACTACCATCCGGAAGATTAACTCCCAGTTGAATCAAGTGATTGTTATACCCAGACATTTTGAGTATATGCTCACTGACAGAACTATTCTCCTCCATCTTGCAGCTGTAGAACTTATTGGAGACTTCATATCTCTCAATCCGGGCATTTTCTTGAAATATTAACTTCAACTCCTGGAACATCTCATATGCTCCATGACGTTCAAAATGTCGTTGAAGTCCCGGTTCTAAGCCGTAAAGCATGGCACACTGAACTATTGAGTAGTCATCAGCTTTGCTCTGCTAGACGTTCATAACATCTGGCGTTGCTCCTGCAGCGGGTTTGGCACCTAGCGGTGCTTCTAGGACGTAATTCTTCTATGCAGCAATGAGGATAATCCTCAAGTTACGGACCCAGTCCGTGTAATTCTACCATCATCTTTCAACTTTGCTTTCTCAAGGAACGCATTAAAATTCAACGGAACAACAGAACGGGCCATCTATCTACAACAACATAGACATGCAAAATACTATCAGGTACTAAGTTCATGATAAATTAAAGTTCAATTAATCAAATTACTTAAGAACTCCCACTTAGATAGACATCCCTCTAATCATCTATGTGATCATGTGATCCACATCAACTAAACCATGTCTGATCATCATGTGAGATGGAGCAGTTTTTGATGGTGAACATCACTATGTTGATCATATCTACTATATGATTCACGCTCGACCTTTCGGTCTCAGTGTTCCGAGGCCATATCTGCATATGCTAGGCTCGTCAAGTTTAACCCGAGTATTCTGCGTGTGCAAAACTGGCTTGCACCCGTTGTATGTGAACATAGAGCTTATCACACCCGATCATCACGTGGTGTCTCGGCACGACGAACTTTTGCAACGGTGCATACTCAGGGAGAACACTTATACCTTGAAATTTAGTGAGAGATCATCTTATAATGCTACCGTCGATCTAAGCAAAATAAGATGCATAAAAGATAAACATCACATGCAATCAATATAAGTGATATGATATGGCCATCATCATCTTGTGCCTTTGATCTCCATCTCCAAAGCACCGTCATGATCACCATCGTCACCGGTTTGACACCTTGATCTCCATCGAAGCATCGTTGTCGTCTTGCCAACTATTGCTTCTACGACTATCGCTACTGCTTAGTGATAAAGTAAAGCAATTACATGGCGTTTGCATTTCATACAATAAAGCGATAACCATATGGCTCCTGCCAGTTGCCGATAACTCTGTTACAAAACATGATCATCTCATACAATAAAATTTAGCATCATGTCTTGACCATATCACATCACAACATGCCCTGCAAAAACAAGTTAGATGTCCTCTACTTTGTTGTTGCAAGTTTTACGTGGCTGCTACGGGCTGAGCAAGAACCGTTCTTACCTACGCATCAAAACCACAATGATATTTCGTCAAGTATGTGTTGTTTTAACCTTCACAAGGACCAGGCGTAGCAACACTCGATTCAACTAAAGTTGGAGAAACTGACACCCGCCAGCTACCTGTGTGCGAAGCACGTCGGTAGAACCAGTCTCGCGTAAGCATACGCGTAATGTCGGTCCAGGCTGCTTCATCTAACAATACCGCCGAATCAAAGTATGACATTCTGGTAAGCAGTATGACTTGTATCGCCCACAACTCACTTGTGTTCTACTCGTGCATATAACATCTATGCATAAACCTGGCTCTGATGCCACTATTGGGAAACGTAGTAATTTCAAAAAAAATCATACGCACACGCAAGATCATGGTGATGCATAGCAATGAGAGGAGAGAGTGTCGTCCACGTACCCTCATAGACCGTAAGCGGAAGCGTTGTGACAACGCGGTTGATGTAGTCGTACGTCTTCACGATCGACCGATCCTAGTACCGAACGTACGACACCTCCGCGATCTGCACACGTTCCGCTCGGTAACGTCCCACGAACTCACGATCCAGTAGAGCTTCGAGGGAGAGTTCCGTCAGCACGACGGCGTGATGACGGTGATGATGATGCTACCAACGCAGGGCTTCGCCTAAGCAACGCTACGATATGACCGAGGTGGATTATGGTGGAGGGGGGCACCGCACACGGCTAAGAGATCAATGATCAACTTATGTGTCTATGGGGTGCCCCCCTCCCCCGTATATAAAGGGGTGGAGGAGGGGGGAGGGACGGCCCTCTATGGCGCGCCCTAGAGGAGTCCTACTCCCACCGGGAGTAGGATCCCCCCTTCCCTAGTTGGACTAGGAGAGAAGGAAGGGGGAGAGAGGGAGGAAGGCAAGGGGGGCGCCGCCCCTCCCCCCCCCCCCTCCTAGTCCAATTCGGACCAGATGGAGAGGGGGAGCGCTGCCTGACCTGGTCTCCTCTCTCTCTCTCCACTATGGCCCAATAAGGCCCATACACTTACCGGGGGTTCCGGTAACCTCCCGGTACTCCGGTAAAATCCCGATTTCACCCGGAACTATTCCGATGTCCAAATATAGGCTTCCAATATATCGATCTTTATGTCTTGACCATCTCGAGACTCCTCGTCATGTCCGTGATCATATCCGGGACCCCGAACTACCTTCGGTACAACAAAACACATAAACTCATAATATCGATCGTCACCGAACGTTAAGCGTGCGGACCCTACGGGTTCGAGAACTATGTAGACATGACCGAGACTCATCTCCGGCCAATAACCAATAGCGGAACCTGGATGCTCATATTGGTTCCTACATATTCTACGAAGACCTTTATCGGTCAAACCGCATAACAACATACGTTGTTCCCTTTGTCATCGGTATGTTACTTGCCCGAGATTCAATCGTCGGTACCTCAATACCTAGTTCAATCTCGTTACCGGCAAGTCTCTTTACTCGTTCCGTAATGCATCATCCCGCAACTAACTCATTAGTTACATTGCTTGCAAGGCTTATAGTGATGTGCATTACCGAGAGGGCCCAGAGATACCTCTCCGACAATCGGAGTGGCAAATCCTAATCTTGATCTATGCCAACTCAACAAGTACCATCGGAGACACCTGTAGAGCACCTTTACAATCACCCAGTTACGTTGTGACGTTTGGTAGCACAAAAAGTGTTCCTCTGGTATTCGGGAGTTGCATAATCTCATAGTCATAGGAACATGTATAAGTCATGAAGAAAGCAATAGCAATATACTAAACGATCAAATGCTAAGCTAACGGAATGGGTCAAGTCAATCACATCATTCTCTAATGGTGTGATCCCGTTAATCAAATGACAACTCATGTCTATGGTTAGGAAACTTAACCATCTTTGATTCAACGAGCTAGTCAAGTAGAGGCATAATAGTGACACTCTGTTTGTCTATGTATTCACACATGTACTAAGTTTTCGGTTAATACAATTCTAGCATGAATAATAAACATTTATCATGATATAAGGAAATATAAATAACAACTTAATTATTGCCTCTAGGGCATATTTCCTTCAGGCCCATAGTTGTCCGCTGTGGTGGTGAGATCGGGATGTATGCATCACATCTGAACTTACGCAGATGGGAAATGTTTGGAGGATTTCCACGTACCAATTCCAGAGGAGATGAACTGTGATATGAAGTTGGCCTCAATTGCATCAAGTCAGCAGCGTGTAAAACAGCGTGACCCCAACAAGAGGTTGGCACGTTGCAATTCGTCAAAAAAGGTCTAGCAATGAGTTTGATCCTCTTAATCAATGCTTCAGCCAAACCATTTTGTGTATTGACATATGGAACAGAGTGCTGAACTTCAATCCCCAAAGCCATGCAATAAGCATTGAAAGCACGTGAGGAGAATTCTGCAGCATTGTCCATTCGAATTGACTTGATTCGACTTTCTGGATAATGGGCTTGCAACTTAATGACTTGCCTCATTATCTTGGCAAATGCATGGTGTTGTGTGGATAGAAGACACACACCGTCGTGTAGATGCGTCAATTAGAACCATGAAATACCGGAAAGGTCCAGAGAATGGCTGAATGGGACCACAAATGTCTCCTTGAATACGTTCAAGGAACTGAAGTGGTTCATCTTGTATTTTGAGGTGCGAGGGCCTCAAAATTAGCTTCCCCGTGGCACAAGATTTGCACACAAAATCAGAAGATTGAGGAAATTTTGACTCAAGCAAATTATGGCCAATGGATTGCTAGTAATTTTTCTCATCATCCCTATTCGAGGATGGCCTAGGCAATCATGCCAGGTTTGGAATGCGTTAACATTCTGAAAAATTACTTTGTATGCAACATGTTCCACAGGTTTGATGTACGTATAGTACAAACCAGGCGATAGAGAAGGAATTTTATCATGTACCTTTTTGTCATATCCGTGATCTTTAGTAAAGAGTAGATACTCCTCCTTGTTGTCTTCATGGGTTTCAATGTGAAAACCATTCTTACGTATATCTCGATAACTGATCAGGGTACGTGATGAGTCGGGATACAATAAAGCATCCTCAATCGTCACTTGTGTACCGCTTGGGAGGGTGAATATGGCACGTCCAGTACCAACAATCACTGTATCGCGTCCAGCGATAGTTAGGATATCTCCATTCATCTTTTTCAGAGTTTGGAAATATTTCATCTCCCTCAGTATGGAGTTTGTGGTACCACTGTCCAGAAGGCATAATTCCTCTTCCATCGGATTGTCCCCGTAGAAAACTATATTAAACAAAAGAATTTTCAATAAGAAAACCTCATGTTAATACATAGAATACAATCTTTATTATATCAAATGTGTTGATACAATACAATATAAAGACAATAACAAACTTATGTTCTTATTACAATCATCACAAATGGACATAATTAAGTAGATCACTAGGAGATTGAGGGACTAGTCGAAGTCGCCAAACACGTTGTTTGCGGTGTACTCAATCAACGTGTTCTCCGTTTCAGCAATATCCTCAGGCAGATAAGGAATCATGGCGTTGCTCGGTCCAGGAGGAACATCGTGCGAACCACCGGCTCCTTTTGCGCTATGTGGATGAAGGTTGAAGTTGGCTTCAAACCTTTTCCCTTGGGATCTCCTGTAAACAACGACCCCGACATGGAAGCAAGGTGGAGAAAAATTCCCCTCCCCGCGTCGCTCCCGTGTGGCGACCGGGGGGAACCCTAGCCGCCGGCTTCGGGCCTCCTCCCGCCCCTTCCCTCCCTCGCCGCCGCCGGACCACGCTGCCGGGCAAAGCCCTCCGGCGCCGATGGCGGCGGGGCTCTTCTTCATCCCAATCACTGTTGGCGCGGGGCGGCGGCGGACGGCTGTGCTTCGCGCTGGTGCGGGGCGCGGAGGCGCGGAGGCGGGCCCTGGTGGTGGGGTAGCGAGGGCTTGGTGGCGGCGCGGTGGGCTGCACGGGGCGGCTCGCGCTCGTGGCTGCGGTGGCGGCCAGGTCTGGGCTCGGCCAGATCTGGCGGTACGGTGGGCGCGGGCGGCGCGCGGTGCCTCGCCGGCGGGCGCACGTGCT